>NC_056749.1:311981889-312006900 GCF_019279795.1 Protopterus annectens | reverse complement strand
AAATCGTCAGCAGGCAGTACTCTGGAAAAATTCACTCTCTAATCTCCTCCCTATCTCTTTAGGTGTACCTCAAGGCTCTATCCTAGGCCCTCTTCTATTTTCAATCTTTATTAACGACCTACAATCGGCTATCCCATACACTACCTGCATACAATGCAGACGACTCTACTATAATCTGTACTGCTACCTCTCAAACAGAACTCCAGTCTCTTACTCAAAAGCTTTTAATACTGTAGAACATTGGTTTTCTCATCGCTGTCTACTCCTTAACCCCAAAACCAAACTGTTACTTTTTTCACCTACTGTAAATCTACTCCACTAAATTTTACTCTTACCTCCTCTGATGGTACTCTAATTTCTCCTGACTTGACAACAAAACTATTAGGTATAACTATTGATAATAACCTCAACTTTGATTCTCACATCAACAACACAATAAAATTAGTTAATAAAAAAATAGGAACCCTCTATAGAATCAAACCTTTCCTAACGCCTACAGCAAGGTCCACCATAGCCAGATCTCACCTAATCTCCACTCTTCTCTATGCTTCCCCCATTTACACTAATCTTTCTAAACACAACATTAAAAAATTAGCAACATCCTATTATAATATAGCTAGATTCGCAGTAGGATCTCCTTTTCAAACTCATCACTGCTTGAACTTAAAAGAGCTAGGCTGGATCGAACTTCCTAACCAACTTGTACTTCAACAGCTCTTTATAGCTTATAAGATTCTATATCAGCCAGCTAACACACCTATACTTTCTAGCATCATTTCACCATACAATAACCTGAAACAACTACGTTCTTCAAATAAACTTCAGATTAATATTACCAAATCTAACAATTATGCAGGTGACTGTCTATTCTCCAACTCTGTTGGAAAAACATGGAATAAACTACCCTCTGATATCACATCTTTGACCTCTTTCCCACTTTTTAAAAGACAACTGAAAATGTATCTCAATAAACATTGGCTTTGCTCCTGCACTAATCCAGATTAACCTTATTTTTTCTTTCCTTCACCCTTTCCCTTGTTAACTTTCACTGCACACAAAAAAAAAACATTATTTTCTTGTCCTCTTAATATTATCTGTTTAACTTGTTATAATTTTTTTTCTTTTTTTTTTATGTTTATAATGTAACATTAAATGCCTTTTTTATGATGATACCTGTTTCAACTAGTGGAGCTTTTCTCCCCGGGCCTCTACTGAAAATGGACAAATATCCAGCTAGACTAGCCCGGTCAACAAATGTAAAATAAATAAATAATAAATAAATATGTTTTCCTAAACCTCTTTATGTTTGGGTCTTTTGATACATCTCTTGCCTTCATTTCTTAAATCTCGCATGCACTATATTTTTCTTTTTCATTTCTGATTATAATGGGCAAATTTGGTCTATATTGCATTTAATTTCAAATTCCTGTTATAAATTTTTAACAATCTGCTTTCCTTGATCTTGTCTGGTTGCATTTTTTCATCTAGTGCCATTTTTCTATAATTTACCATGCTCATTTTCCATATATATAAATGTATATATATGGCTGTACTTCATTAGACTGAAATTTCACTTACCCGACTTTCAGTTAGCCAAGACGAAAAGGCCGACTTCCCACTCCAGGTAAGTAACCGCTTGGCCATCTTAAAAAAGTATTGAAACTGAAGGAAAGTAAACCTACTCATGCGGTAGGCTTCACCCCACGTTCCCCCTATGTGGGTGGCTGCACCTCCACCCTCCCACATCCCCTAACTAAATATACCAACTCTGAGATCGCACTACCATGGGGTTAAGAGGCAAAGTTCAACAGGGTGGCCAAGCAGTTATTTACCTGGACTTGGAAGTTGGTGTTCAGAGATATTGGCCTTTTCATCTCAGCTAACTGAAAGTCGGGTAAGGGAATTTTCAGTCTAATGAAGTAGACTCATATATATATATATATATATATATATATATATATATATATATATATATATATATTCATTTCATTGGTTGTCTTACATACACATATTCTGTTAATGACTTTTCCCTAGTGAGTTCAGTAATGGTCTCTACCACTTCTTTCCTGTCTCATTGAATATCTGCACAGTAATTTGATTCTGTCATCTCTGTCTGCATGAAAAACCTAGCCAAGCTAGATATTCCACTCTGTGATTCCTTAAAACCTACTGTATTAGAGGTAACATGGGATATATCTAAATGGCTCCTTAAACACATCATGTATTTCAGCTATATGGCAGTTGTGAATGCCTATGACTTGTTTAATATTTAAGTCTGTTATGGACAAATTCAGGCCAATGAAACCAAACCCCACTAGCTGTGGACTTGCAAGTTTCAGCCTTCTTATAACATCATCAGTACAACACAAGTTGACTGTTTGGCTAATCTTTGGAAACACAGGGTTGTCATACACAGCCAATGTCCATAACCATTCGGGTAGCTGCAAAATATCCCAACTAACAAAACAATGAGTAACAAGGTCACACAGACAAACCAATCAGTAAAAACTACATGAAAAACATGGGCAAGCTAGACTTACCACTGTGTGATTTTTTTTAAAACCTCCTGTATTAACATGGGATATATGCAAATGATGCCATGATGACATCAGGTGTTTCAACTATATGGCAGTTCTGTACACCCATGAGACTTGCTTTTTAAGTCTGTTATGGACAAATGCAGGCCAATAAATCAGCTGGGTGTGACAACTGTGTGCTTCCAAATGTTAGCCAAACAGTCCACTTGTGCTGTACTGACATGGCCATAAGAAGGCTGAAACATGCATGTCCACAGCTATTGGGGTTTGACTTTATTGGCCTGAACTTGTCCATAATAGACTTAAAAAGGAAAAAAAAGTCATGGGCATTCAGAACTGCCATATAGCTGAAATGGTTTACTACTGACATTGCGAAGTGCCTGCAGTCGAATGGCATGTGTTCAAAAAGCACTTTTTCAATGGGGAGAATGCAGAACCAGAAAACATCAACTACACTACAGTGAATGGTTAGTGTAGTTAGGCTATCTGAGTTTGGCATTCTGAGTGGACACCATGGTTAAGTGAGGAAAAAGGAATTGACCTATTTCCTCACTGTAGTGCGATCTCGGAGTTGGTATATATAATTTTCAGGGAGTGGTGGGGGTGCAGGGGGGGGCTTGCCCTCTTGTAAAATAGTGAAAGAAATGTACAGTGGATTGCAGAGTTTAATGGTACATTAAGGTGCATAGCATGGGTGAGTGACGTAACCTCCTGCTCTGTTGAATACATTGAACTAGGGGTGTCAATGTATTGATTTTATACTTGACTGCTTTTTTGACAGTATGTATTTGGCATTTTGGGTCAACATTGTGACCGGTTGACTGATGCAGTTTCAATAGTAAACCAGTAGAAACACCTTATGTCCTTAAGGAGTCATTTGCATATATCCCATGTTACTTCTAATACAGGAGGTTCTAAGGAATCACACAGTGGAATTTTAGCTTGGCTACATTTTTCTTGTAGTTTTTACTGATTGGTTTGTCTGTGCAACCTTGTTACTCATAATATCTGTTTGCAGTAGTTTTCTTAACTTAGTATCTTTCTTCACCAAGCCTTTTTCCCTAGATTGTTCTACTTTACCCTTCCTAACTTAAAACGTTATGATGCCTGATATTAAAAGCTTATGACTTCCTTTCATTAGAACTTGTTTACATATCTTAGTGACCATTACAAAATATATTCCTTTTGAATTATCCCCCTAGAATATGAAGACCAACTTCCAGTCGTTAAAGTCGTACTGTTTGGTTTTATTATAAATTATGATATACTGCTGTTTTTCTTTTTTTGCTTAACCTGAAATAATTGAAATTGCCACTACTAAAACCTCTTTAACATGCATTGAAGTACATTGTAAATTGTTTAACTATAACGTTATCATATACTGCAGTATAAATGCTAAATATGTATACACTGCACACCAACATTTTATTCCTCATATTACATATATGATCCTTCTGTATATGCCACAAATCTTTAGTCACAGCACTGCATAACACATCTCTTTTCTAAGCAAAAAGTACCATTTTAATCCATGTATTTTCTTAAGCCTTTGTCTTTCTAGTGGGTTTACGTATTGAACATCTTGTGAAATATTACAAATCTCCTCCTGTTTTTCCTATTTTAATAATGCTTCCCATATATTCTGTTTCATTCTATTTGCATTGAAAAATTATCTTCACCTCTCTTGTTATTTTTTGATGCTGTTTCATTTCCCTCTGTTCTGTTTTATTACTGTTTTCTTGATGTAACTTTTACTTCTCTTCCATGTAGTGTCATTTTGTTTTCATTTTGTAAACCATGGTATGTATTGTCTTTGCTTTTTCAGTGTACATTCTGTTTACCCATTTCTTCTTCCACAGTTTATTTTGAAGATTCCTTTCCCTTCATTTTTCTTCCTGCTTGACCCATTTCTAGTCTCCATGATGTATAACTTATATTCCTTCAGGACTATTTGAGCTAGTCAAAACTGACACTGTTATTAGCACCTTGTACATTAGCTTTCACCTACCACTTTCTGGACATAATAAAAAAATATTTTGTTACACATACTTGCCAATATTCCTTTCTTGTTTGCAGATGCTACATTCAATGAGCTGTTTCCATATATTGCTATAGTTTTATTATTATTGCAAATTAATTCTCCATGGCTATTAAAAAATCATTAATGATGCTGTGTTCTGAAACCCTTATCAAGTCCATATTGCATATATTGCATTAGTCTCTAATTTTATTAAGTTGATCAAGATTTCTACACCATTTTTAAACTCTCCTTTTAATAATGCCCTTGGACTTGAAATACAATAGAATGTATGTATTTCTTTACATTGTAAACTTGTAGAGTGCATTAGTCCACAGAACATTTTCTAGCCATATCCCAGACCACAGGGTTATTACAAACATGAAATATGGAGAAACATGAAATACAGTCACAAAGATGCAATGACAAAGAAATAATGCAAATCCAAAGCAAGCAATAGAAATACTGTACAATGGATAATGGCAACAAATCTTCCATAGGTAACTTGAAAACATAAGATAAGGAAACAGTGTAACAATTTGATTTTTTAACAACAGATGTTAATAACAACAAGGTTTGATAAATGTGCAAATTTGAAATGGCTTTTATTGTTGATCAGCGGCACACCGTTTGTTTATATCCATTTGCTGACTAGGTAAAAATCCACTTTTTATTTGTGGCACAGAGTGAAAAGTTCTACAAAGTTATAATTTTCTCAAAATAGTATAACAATTCAAGGTTCCATAATAAGAGATAAGTGCAAAGTTTTATTTATGTTAGCATACTATAAAGAATGATGAAATATGGCATGATTATGGGTGAACAGTTGTAATAAATATGACATAAGGTAATGCATGTTGCATTGTAAAATATAAGTAAATAGTGAATAAGAACAATATTGTATAATATTCTGGGGTGTTTAAATTAAGACAACATAAAGTTAAAGTAAAATGACAAAGTCAGGCAGATGTAGAATATCAGCTTAGTTGAGAGGATATACTTAGGGAAGTTATGAGTTATTGCAGTAATAGGTGGAGATAGAAAAATAAATGGAAATACAAGGTGAAGGAAACGGTTTGTTTGCTATCTTTACTCTAGCTGAAAAGATTAACTTAGAATGCAAGGATGTTTTGGATTACAGAAGGGTGTGTTAACCTTGTGTCTAGCAAAATATAGCCAAAAATCAAACTAGTATTATTTATGTCATTAGGAAAGATTGAATTTATTATGTAAAGGTTGCGTAGCAGTTAACCATTGTCACAGAAACAAGTGGATTTGGATTGTTTGCAGAAGTGGAAATTTAGTTTTTTGTAGAGTTGTGGTAGATTAGAAGTTAGTCTCAACTCCTCCGGAAGAGTGTTCCAAATTGGTGCCACATGTTTAGAAAAAGCTATGGGTGAAATCTGTATCTGGAAGGATGGTCTGTGTAGTAGAAGGCCATTATGACCCCTAAGGGACTATTCTGTAGAGCTGAATTATGACTGTTGTGTGAATGTATGGCAGTAGGTGTTGTGAAGCAGTTTAAAGCTTAAAGTGTTAAGAATAGAAGCCCATTGTTTGATGGAAAGTGTAATAGATTTTTGCATGTTAGTGCAGTGCTGTTCTCTCTGTTATGATTGATATTTAAATGTCAGATTTTTGTTTTCTGTCTTCTGTAGTAGAGAGGAATTTTGAGTGTAGCTGAGTGTAAAGATAGGGAAATAATATCCTTAACTGGGAAAAAGTGCACCAAGAGTAATTGATCTATTTGCATCTGCAGAAAGAAGATGTAAAAATATATTTGCTACTTTCAAGTTGCTGAAAACAGTTTTTGCATAGTAGCACTTAATGGGATTAGAAGGAGAGAGTATGGGTAATGAGGATGCCTAAATAAGATTGCAGTATGACAGTGGGGAGATTAGTACTTAAACCTCATGGATGTTTCAAGACTGAGGGTGTGACTTGGAGATCTTTTTTTTACAGTTGAAAGAAGCATAGTGTTGGGCTTTTTAACATTAATTTGCAGTTTAAGATTAAACAATATCCACAAGCCTAACGAGTCAGGCAGGGGCAAGGATTTCACATTTTGGAGAAGTTCATGGGAGATGAGTAAAATTATATCATTGATTCAAAGCAAAAGATTATCTTGTGGAATATGAACACGCATATGCCATTAATGGGCACAAGCTGGCCAATGGATTAGCCAGAAACTGTGAAGAATACACTCATCATTTTTTTAAGTTTAAAGTGATTGCACAAGTAACACCACAAGGAAGTGATTGTATTTCTAGAGGTGGACCCAGTAAGTTGTTGCTTGAAAAAAATGAACTAAAATGGCAGCTTAGGTTAGACTCCTGCAGCCCCCAGGCTTGAACAAAATATATTCTATAGCATGTATTTCAAAGCTTAGAAGTTTATTAAGGTGATTTTTTTTATAACTTCAGGCCTGGAAATTAATATAATATAATATGCTTAGAGTTACTGGTTTTAACAGCTTAGAATGGTAATTTATTAATAGGATTGGGAAAAGGTAAATTTAAAATGTAATAGTTTGTCCTTTTCATTCTTTTAAATTAACACCCTGTTCATGAATGAGTATATGTATGTATGTATTTGTGTAATTTGATAGATACAATTTTATACACATAAAAGTCAGAGTAAGAATAACATAAATCAAGGTTTTTATAATAGGAAAGTAATTTTAAGAGTTAATTTTGAGGTAATTAATGTTGTCATGTGATTGAATTGTTTTTAAATGGTTAAGGAATGTATGGTATTGTATCTGAGGAAGTCTGGAAATTCTGCCAGACGAAAAGCGCTTCATACTACACAGTTGTATCCAGTATTCGTTTTCATTTTATTAAACCTATTTTGGTGTTTTCATTGTGTGCCATGAGCTTCCTAAAGCCTATTTTTTGTTTATCTTGTGGAATGTTGCTGGGAATGTCATTAATACAGGGTGAAAATTGGTGAGATCCAAAAACTGAAACTTGGGATACTCCTTTATGATCATCACCTGTGGTGGAAATATTTGGTCTAGAAATTACCATAATAGCTCTGTTGGATAAGTAACTTTCAAACTAACTTTGCCAGAAAACATCATCAAAGATGTCATGACTGGCTTTGTCAAAATCTTTTATTAAAATTAAGAAAACACCCTGTGTATACAGGTCAATGTGATCTCTCCTCAATTGTTCCAGTTTGTACAGCAACTTTCCCCTTATTAAACATCAGTGAAATCATTGCAAGGATGATCCAACATAATCCGTCCACATTATGGTTTTTAGTCTGGCTGGACACACAGAAGAATAGCATCTTTCCCATCATCGGTGACATATGGAATCTTGACCTTATGTATTTGCATCTGTCATCTGCAGATTTCTCAGGCCTCCTTTTTAATCTCATTCCATAATACACATTTCTCCATGTTTGATCCAGTTTTTACTTTATTATGGATCACAAGTATTCAGGTTCCATTGTCTGATGATCAGTAACACTGACCAGTTTTCACATTTGATCTCTCAACATACTCTCTTCTGCTGATCCAATGATCAATACTGGCTGTCATCAATCTTAAAACCATTCAGCTGTCAGAAATTTCACATATTCCTTGACATTTTTAATCTAATGCTGGCTAACTAACCAAGTGCTTGGACAAAAATGCTTTCATCAGATTTCAAACATTTATATAAACACCACCTCTATTTTACTATGAGAATTTGCTAAAGACACCTAGTATGACTCATCCAGTCAGCAATATAAAATATGTTAAATAAGGGGATATAACAAATATGAACTCACATCTGTTGTTTGACACACTTGTTAATGACAACTCACCTTACTAGCATATGTTTAGACAATAATCTCTACAAGGTAATAAAGGATTCCTAAGAGCAGATAACCTCTCCTGATTACATTTCTGGAATATGAATGTAATATACTACTAAAAGTCAGGTAGCCTGTATGATCAGGCAAAGTTTACAGATGTGCATAATTAGAGGTCCACATTACAGGAAGTGCAGTAGTTAAGAACTGCAAGTTGATTTTATTAGTCTTGTACACTAAAGCTGTGACATGTATACGTATGTGTACTTAATGCATTTAAAGTAAAAGATAAGAACCTTCCAATGTAGATGTGACAGGGAAATGGAAAGCTGTAGCAACAGACTCTGCTAGTACTTTCCATTGTGCTAAGAAAGTAGAAGATTTATTTGGTTAGGTAAGGGAATATTGCATCAAATGAGTCTTCCATTTTTGGTCTTGGCAGTGTGATGCTTCTGGAAAAGGAAAAGCATGTCCTTTTGGCCTCTTGGTTCTATAAAGTTAGTTGTGTGTAGGATCTGTGCATTAGAGAGGTTCTATTTACAGGAAACTGTTGAAGCATTGGTGCATCATCTTATCTTCCATTCTAGAACTTGGGACAGTTGAGCCCCCTTTTCAGCAATCAGGCAATTAATGTTTTTTAATAAATACATTGTTATAAACAATAAATTTGTTCATTGGTCTACAGTAGCTGATACAGCTTATTGCATATTCCATCAATACCTGAAGCTTTCCTTCCCTTAACTTGATAATGCATCCCTTCATTTCTTCCATTTATACAAATTCAACTATTTTCAAAGTCAGATCATGCACACCAGCAGTGTTGATTAACAGCATACTTTTCCTTGAAGAAAGGTTTCTATTCCTGCCATTTGATGTAAAGATCACATTTATTGGAGTCCCACCAGTATCTCCTAATCATTTTCCAAAAGAACTAATTCCCAGCTCTTTTCTTTCATTTTGTTTTTTCATTGCTGGATTTTTTAATCCTTTATTAGAAACATCTACTACCTCCTTGCTTGTTTTCTCTGTATATATGCTGCTTGAGAACTTTCATTCATCCTTCAGTTATCATTGTATAATTGGATTTCTCATACTGACCTGACATCCATGCTTATGAATCAGTCAACTCCTGTAGTTTCCCCATGTACAGCTACCACAACCAAGTGTTTCACAAGCTACCACCTGACAGTCTTCATCAAATCATCAGTTTCTGGTTTAAGGTTTAATCCTTGCATTGTTACTTTCCACATATAGCTTATATAAATGATCTGTGTTGTCATATTCATGTTTTATATTTCTGGATCCTAACTCTACACTTTGGTTTATCATTTTGATAATCCATTTCTTTGATCTAATCTGAGATTAATTTGATATGGCTTATCTACCCAAGTTTTCATACTTTGCTATAAAAATGTACTTGTAGGACAATGATTGTTCTCTGTTCTTATATCAATACATATGAATATTATACTGCTAATTTAGAATAGCATATTATATAGTCCAGTTATGAGCCGTTTTTGTTCCCAATAAAGTATAGTTTTCACCTTCTTTATTACTGCATCCATTTAAAATAAATAATAAATTGTACCTAACTTTAGCAAATTCTGTTACCTGTAGATTTCCTACCACATCTATGCAATTTCAAAGGCAAATTCTACCACCCATTGCCTTCTGTTTTTTCTAAATTCTGTAACCTGTTTTGAGGTCTAAAACATATTGTCAAATGCTTAATTTATCTAACATAATTGTCGAACCGCTTATTCACCCAGTGAGCTAAAGATTGAACTGGAAATTACCATATGATTTTACCTGGCCATCCTGAAAAAAAAATTGTGCGATTGACATGCTGACTGGCCGTGATTTGCCTCATTGTAGTGCAATCTCAGAGTTGGTATATTTAATTTGTGTGTGTGGGCGCACGGGGACACAGCCATCCCCCTTCAAAAACATAAATAAATTTACCTTTCCCAGTGTTGGCCAACTAAAAAATTTTCATGAATTCCAGTTTGAGGAATAAGTAATTTGGTTAATAGTTAGTTCATCGATCAGGGTTCCACAATTAGGTGTTCAATAAATTAAACTTTAGACAATATGATATAGATCCCATTTTTGTATTGTCCCAACCTGCAAGAATATATATTTTTAATTTGTTTGATTGTGTTTTCAAAGGACACAGTCTTCTTCATCTACAAACATTTAGTATCTGTTTTCAAAAATTGTGACATCTTTCCCTGATGCACGCATTAATGGAGTCTTGTTGTTTTCTGCACCTTGTGTTAGTCACTTCACTTTTCAATATTACTTACCCCTCTCCCCTAAACTAAAGTGTTTATTTTTTTTTTAAATAAATCACTGTTAACTTATTCATGACCTTTTTTCTTTTTTTTCTGTTTTTCTTTTAGCTTCTACATCCTTGTCCAACATTTTGTATATTAGCACTTCAGATGAAAGAAGAAATTAGTGGTGTTCAATATCAGTTAAAGTAATAAAGTGAAAACGTGCTTTAGATGGGTCCGCACTTCTTAGTATGGCAGAGTTAATCATAAGAAACATTAGTTCCTATTCACTTTCCCGTATGTGTTTAGAAGTTGGTCTTTATCATTTCCAAAGTATGTATTATGTATCTGCCCTCACTGCCAGATTTATAACTGGCTGATACGTCACTGTATGCTTCTATCCTGTTAGCCTGCTATCATCTCATCGGTTAATCCTGATGTCAGCACATAGGCTTCTGATCTTGCACTGATGCTGTGTTTTGCAGAATATAACTGTTCAGTCTGTGGCATCTGAGTTTAGAGAATGATCTCTTAAAATGTACTAAAACTGCTTGGCTGCTCTCACTTCCATATTTGAGGTACCTATATGTCTCAGCAGAAACCCTGGAAGACATTGAGATCCATTTACTCCATAGTGCGAGTTACAAGAAAAGCTTCATAGGAAAGGCAGTTAATGCAGTAAGTCTGTTTCTCTTCTGTGCAGGGCAAATGTAGCCCAAATTCACACAAGAGAGACTGTAATAAATCTGTCCTGAATCCAAAGAAAGACTCCACCTTGTTGGGTTTTTGCTGGCTTAACATGTTAAACATTGCTGATTACAAGAGTTACATAGGGATGATCTTTGACTGGATGACACTGCATCTACCATTTTTAATGCATATGAATAAGTGTGTAGTCATACCGAGTAGATTTATACGGGACAATACCCTGAGAGTTTTAAGTTTTCTGCGTGAAATTGCAAAGAATTCATTATAGTAATTTGGTCATATTTTTCAGGGTATTAAGATATTGTGTTTCATTAGATCAGCACAATTAAAGCAAAACAAAAAAAATCAAGGTGCAGCATTTGTTTTAACTGATTCTGATAAAAGTTTTAGAACAAAAGCACTACATTTTTTTTGATGAAACTATGTGTCATTAGGGAGTTGGGTTTTAGAATGCTATTATTTTATTTGGTTTGGAGATAACATGCTAGTGAAATACACTGAACCTTGATTTTTTTTTTTTTAATTCTGTTGAGAATGTCTACTATGATGAGCCAATGTATGGAGAAAACGGAAACTATATATCTAAACCTGTATATTTGTATGATGGAACATGGCTTGGGGTTTCCACTAACACTTTGTAGTAGTTGCTGACCTTTAGCCACTTAGCTTAATTTCTTCCTTCTAGACATGCAATAAGGTTTTTACCTAACTGAGCTCAGTGGGGAATTAGAGACAAGTAATTCTCTTCAGACTTAATGCCTATACGATAGTTGTGAGTTTGGTAAGAGACAGTATATTGTTTCGCGATTATATCTTTTTGATTTGACATTCTGAGGCACTGTAGCTTTTTGTTTCGAGCACATAGTGATTTATTGCTTGAAGGCTACTAGGGTTATATTTTTATTTACAGTTTTTACAAGTTACAGATATATTGTCATTTGAAGAGCTGCAGCACATGTTCACATTAACATCAGCAGATATGTATTCCTTTAGCCAAATCCGATATTACCTGACTGAATGGCTTCAGCTGTCATAAGATACAGTATGACAACTGTTTTCCTTATTTCAGTATGTAGCAAAATGCTAGGGAAGGGAGCTGGGACATATAGTCTCACACTATAACTTCTAAACATGTTGATAGGAATTTCAGGCACTAAATGGGACTTATCGTTTAAGAAAGTTTGTTAAAGATGGTGGTACAATCCAAAAGAAAAAGGGACAAGTCTGTGAGAACCAAACCTAATACCTATGCACTCTCCTAGCAAATGTAAGCCAGAAAAAAGCTGATTAGGGTAATTTGAGGTGCCTCTGACAGAAGATTCATCTCGTGGGTGGTGTACAGTTTTAAGGGAAGGTTTTTAAGAACACACAAACATGACTTTCAGAGCCTACAAATCTAATGGCGAGGTACAGAAAAAGGTGTGTGGTAAGATCTGGCGACAAAGATGCATCATACTATAAATGCGATATTCCTTTTTAACTGCTATCTATACTTGTAAATGATACTTAAAATATTTTAATTTCATAATGAATGTATTCTTATATAATACTAACTTGATGTTTATTCTTTAGCCCTGCTGTTTATTCTTCTTATTGGTTGCCACATTGTTTCTCCCCTCAGACCATTCAGTGTCATTAAGATAATTACACAGAAAGTTAGAATTTCTGGAGTTAAGTTTAACAGCCTGAATTATTAAATCTTCATGTTTTGAATGCCTTGTTGTGGGGTTTTAATGGGTTGCCCTTGAATGTCTGTGGTCTATGAATGTAATCTTCGTAACAGTAAGACTGAAATTGTAAATATGAAAAATATATATACTCAGTTTGGGGGTTCTAGCATCTCTAAATACTCTTATACTGCAAGATGAGTTTGTATTGATAAGCAGCAAGGATACGGGAAAGGAGACCATCCTGTCTGGCATACAGGGGCTTCCATGCAGAAATGCCTTGATGTTATTAGAGTGAGGTTTTGTGCATATATGTATGCATTACTGTCAGTCTATGAAGCTAGTAGGTCCCCTACCTTGGCATTGTTAGCCCCCTTTCTTCACCTCACATTTGTTTTCTTTGGGGATTACTTCTTTTCCCCTTTTCCAGGAAGTATTGTCTCTCACGCACAATTTATTTCTAGAGAGGTGAAACCAGGCATCTGCAAAGTGAAAGAGTCCTTCAGTTTGGGCTGCTGATTAAGTCCTACATTTCCCTGCAGGTGAGACCCTTATATTGGTCCCTTGGAGGTCCTGACCCATTTCATCCCTCTTAAACTCTCTCTCTCTCTCTCTCCTAAGTAACAAGGAGAGCAGTAATGGCTGCCTGGGTAGAGAATGATTTGCGTGCTTCCAACCATGTCACCAATGACTTTTACATCACCTACTCTTCCTTGTATGTCATCAGTGTAGTAGGCCATGCTACCGTAATCTGGGATAGGTTAGGTTTGCTAAGCAGTTGACCCCACCATTCTCTGTGCAACCCCCTCCACTGGCTCTACCTTGTATAAAACACGAGTTGCCCGATTTGTTGTCAAGTCTTCATCCCTCTGTGTCATGGGGCTGTGCACGACTTTCTACCGAGCTTAGAGTTTCCTCATATTTCTTGTGGAATTGCACTTTCTTTTTCAGAGTTACAGAATTTTTCTTTTACTTCTGCTTATACAGTAAGATGGTAAATTATCCTGCACTTATGATGTAAATATTTTTTGCTCAGCAAAGTGAGAACTTGCAGTGTGTGTGCCAATTATCTAATAGAAAACATTTATCAGAACACGGAGCTATCGTAGCTATTTTTCCATTTCTTTATAAGCATATGAGGAAGATTTTTATTTCCTGCTCACCTGATAGGGCTCTATTTGGCTGCATAAAGAATAGCTCAAGGGCATGGGGGATGGCAAACATTGAAACTGTACTTAACATAATTGTTAAGACAAAGACATATCGTGTGGCTGTATATACCTACAAATTATATCATTTGGAGCATTTATCATATTAATGATGGTCTGAGAGGTTTTGCAATGTTCTGCAATAACAATGGCTTAATTACTTCCTATTACATAGGAAATACTCAATACACTGCTTGATAATTACTACATAACCGGAAATTATTAGATCAGGATTAATTCAAAAATTTATCTGTGGTAGAAATCAAAATATTATAGTTATCAAACATATAAATCTTGTAGTGGTAGTTAAGGCATGATTTTCAAGTAATATCAATTTTTTTTTCTCACAAGCTGCTTAATTGATACAGTAGCTATCTTTGCAGTCATGAGCTTTATATTTTCTTAAATATGCGCATTGTAAGACCCATTTTTGTTGCAAATCAGTAAGTGGCTGCCAGCTTTCTGGAAGTATTGTCGTTTGGTGATTGTGCAGTCATTATTTGTAACATTTGATGCAGAATGATAATACACCATTATAACACATTTTGCTGTTGTTGATGTTTATTCATAAGATCCAAGCTATATTAAGCTTATCATGAGGTTAATATTCATGAACCTTGTTATTAGAAATGTCTGTTACATTACACCAATGACAATCCAACAAAGCTGCAGCAGAAACCTACAGACAGTTATGAAAGTTAAGATATTTCTCACTGCTACAGAAACAGCAGATGTTTGGCTCTTGAGAATATTAAGAAGTTTGTTACAATACTCAGTCATTATCTTAATCTCCCAAGTTTGTGCCTCCCAAATGTGTCTGCTCAAATACTAACAGTTTTTGGTCTTTTGCAATCATTTTATTTGTAAATTAAACATAAAAATTTAATCTGCTTATCTGCAAACTAAATGGTGTGAGTAGCAAATAAAATTTGCACTGTATAAGAAATACATTTTCATTCGTTCTGATGGTTTTGTGGCACAAGTTGTCTCTTTGGTTTGAGTCTGATTTCTGATCCTTTAGTAGAAGTGTTTACCTTTTCAGTATAAAAGAACAGCAACAGTCAAAGCAAGGACAAGTGAAGGTTATCCTGATTGAGTGAAGAAGTAACAAAAAATACTTGATAATAAAGATTATTATAATGAGAAGTGACTCCTGCAGTTTCTAGCTAAATGATGAAAGCACAATGACCGAGTGGTAGGTTTATATCAGACTCTGTTTCCCTTCATCTTCAATCAAATAGCAACCCATAGGAGGAACATTAAAACCCCTCTTGTTTTGCTGTGTGCAGCACATTTTCAAAGATACACTTCAAAACACTGCAGTAGTTCATACTTATTATGAATGCTAAGGCAGAAAAGTACTGTAACACAAAAATGTTAATGCATTTATTTTAAGAAATGTCACCTTCAAAGGGTGGCAGTTGTGCTTGCAGTGAGAATTTTACTTTTAATACAGTGCACCACTGCAATTCTCCTGAATATCTCACTGAAATTGTATAATGTTCTTTTGAGGACATTGGGGCATTTCTGAGAAGAGATATGTTGCATTTATTTTTATGTACACAGAAAAATGCATAATCCAAACATGCAATGTAAATGATTAAAAATGTTTACTGTTAAAAAAAAATAATCAGCTTGTTTTTGGATTATTTTTCTGCATCAGTTAAGCAACAATACACTAACAGGCAGAGGAAAAAGGAGGCATTTAAATAGTAGTCAGATTTAAGTGATGTTTAATCCCCTTCAAGGTGGATCAACTTTTCATTCAAAGTCAGATACTTCATTGTTGAACCTTCATCTTGTTTTGTAGTCTTGAATGGCCACTTATTTTTGCATTTACTGTCAGGTCTCTGTCAAAGCCTTAATGTCATCTTTAGACACAGCACACCATAGCATTCTTTAACAGCATTACAAATGGACACTAAATTGGAATGTACAAATACTACCCTTTTTAGTAGACCTTAATGTCTTGCTTTGTGCATGGCTAATTTTGAATGCTGTTGTCAGCTGACTCACTTTACTAAGATAATCAGACTGCCAAAATTATTTCATTATTTTTTTCATCCCCCATACTAAGTTCTGAGATATTCTATTTCTGTCTTTGGGATGAGATTCTCCCGTCTGTAATGACAGCTTATTGTGACGCATTTGCTGAATTACCTTTTTTTTCTGTATATCTGATTGTCAGTTATGTTAAAACATAACTGTATTATGAAGCTGGTACAGCACCTGTGTGTGTTTGATTTGAAAATAATTACAAGATAGATATAGCCTACAATATGAAGATGATAATACGAATGGTGTCTAATTAAAACAAATGAGGGATTCAGCAAGTCATTACTATTTAAATGTCTCTGTGGCCAGATTGGTCGACATAGGCATTTTGAGATAATGTAGCAATTGTATCATGCACTCAGGCAAGCTTTTGATCCTTAAATAAATTAACGCAGTATGTGAGAGATGTACATATTAAATTCCTTGGAAGCAAAGACTGCACTTAGAAAGAAGTTTGTGAAGAACACACAGTGCATCTTTCGCACATATCACTCCCCACTCAGATAGACCTTTTTATGCTGAGGAACTTGGAATCCTTTCCAAACCACAAAGACCTTCTAAGCTGTCAAACAGCAACACCTATCCTCAGCAATTACTAAAGCACAGACCAAAAGCAACAGCTAAGACCACACATAAGCCTATACCCAATAATCGTCCAAGAACAAGGTCCTTAAGGCAAGCAAACATTTGATCTAGTGCCCTTGTCAAAGGGGAATATGTAGTACGACACAAGGATGCCCCTCTCACCAGGCTAGCCAAGGAGAAGATAATGATTAATTCCTTATCTGGGCATAGGATCTGCACTGTTATGCACTCACTGAAGTCACTGCACCACAATATGGTTCTATCATAGTCCATGTTGGTGTAAATGACAAGAGATATGTCTCACTGGATTATATGAAAAGAGACACTATAGTGTTCTCTGAATTTGTCACAGGCAGGTACATACCTTACATTGAGCAGCATTCTACTTTCACTGAGGATAATGCCAAAGTATGAAGAGAAAATGATTGATTTTAATAATCGGCTTAATTTCTGCTGTCAGTTCAGGGAATCCAATATTTATCAGCATGGGAGGACATGGTGGTTATCGTACCATGTTGCTTTGCCAAGGATGGTGCACATCTGACCCCCCCCCCCCGGGCTTTTATATATTGGATAAAACTTTATTTACACCCTTAGAGCTTTCTTTCAAATGGCTGCTATATCAAACAGAAGTAAGCCCAGATTTAGCACTAAAAACAGTCCCCACTGGTGGAATCCTTACTATAATAGGGCATATATAGTGATATAAAGGGGACACGTAGGAGAATACTGAAACATGTATCAAAGGATCGCTGTACTGTGGAATAAGCTACCAGGAATACTGATACATGTATCAAAGGATCGCTGTACTGTGGAATCAGCTACCAGGAATACTGATACATGTATCAAAGGATCGCTGTACTGTGGAATCAGCTACCAGTCTACATGAAGCAACGTTTATCCCTCATCCTATTCAAAGGAGACCTTAATCATTGGATGGGAAATTGCAAATTAGCTTCTAGTCCAGCCCCTATTTCTCTGAGATTGTCAGCAGGGAAATTAATCCCCAACTAACTTCCCTTCCCCAATAACCCTTAGCTACCACTTCACTAAGATACCCCATCATACAGGTGTCTAAGGAGCTTGATAACAAAACTAGGTTGGGTTGGGTTTCACTGCTAGGCTTGTAAAGAGCCCAGTAGTTGTCAGCCTAGTATAAACCTATGAATAAGGAAGATATGTTAACATAGTACCTAATTGTCGGATACTTCCAACAGGTGTACGACTAAATCAAATAAACTATTATGATAGGTCCAGCTGTATCCATTCGAAAAGCACGGCATGTGATATGTGTGTGTGTAGATATATACACATATATATATATATATATATATATATATATATATATATATTTTTTTTTTTTTTTAACTATAGTAAGTGTCTGTATTAGTTTGATATACTATAGTAAGTGTCTGTATTAGTTTGATATAAACAGAGGCATTTGGATGTGGGTCTTAAAACAGTGTCTGAAGTCTTGATGTCACTATAAAGAATCTTATGTTATCCACAATTTTAGAAATTGTCTTTCTGTTAAGATGGACTCACATATTCCTAACATTATTGCCTTTCTCATTGACAAAGCAACTCCAATTTTTAGGGCACTTGTAGTTATTTAAGAAAGTATTGAACTTGCAGGAGAAACTAGAAGCAAATATCTGCTACCTAGGTTGGTATGAGCCTAAGCATTAAACAGCAGTCTACCTTCTCCAAAGATGATGCCATAGTACCAACAGAAGACAATTGACTTTAATGATTGACACAGTTTTTAGTGTCATTCCACGTGGTACAATATTTGGCAAGAAAGAAGAGGCAGACGGAGCATGCTGCTTTGCTAGGGATGGTCTCCACATGTCCCTTGTAGAGTTTTGAATATTGGCTAAAACCTTCTCCAACCCATGGTGCCTTTTGCAGGCATTGCTAACCTGATAAACCTAGTGACATAGCTTAAACCAACTCAAAATAATCTAAAGGTGTCATACTTGATTTCAGGAGTCTAAACAAGAAAGCCTTCTCCCTGCAAGCTCTCCTCATCTTGGAGAATATAGAGATCTGTACAGTTACCAAGACTTGGTTTAAAGCCTCAGTGGACACCTCAGCAGTGCAAGGGTATAATGTATTCCACACCAGAGCACAGATAAGGTATAAAGCTGGAGGAGTCTCAATTTACATGAAACCTGAACACATCTCATAGCTAGTCAAACAGTATAACACACTTACCACATGTTAAGTCTCAAGCTGTACACCTGGAAGGTACATGACCATATACGTGAACAAGGAAGCCCGTATCATGTACCTGAAAGCATTAGAGACTGCCCCTGTTCAAACCAATACAATATTTATGGTTGACTTTAACTACCCCAACATTAACTGGGAATCATACACATAACCTCAAACATGCAGGCCCAGATATTCCTAGACTTAAAGTAAGCAAACTTGAGCAGCTATTTTGCAGGCCAACCAAGGGTGTAATATCCTTGACCTGCTCCTCTCCAAAATTTGAGGAATGATGACCTCCCCTAGTATAAAGTACTCACTGGTCAGGTTAGACCACAAAGCTGTGTCCTTTGAAGTAAATGTTAACTTCAGGAGCCTAGCTAACCCCAGAACATTTAAAAACTATTTCAAGGCTAACTACATCCTACTAAGCAACAGTTAAGTAAAATTCCATGTTCCCCAAACCCTGACAAAACAATTGCCTTTGCTGAATTGTTGAGAGAAACCCTATGCAATCATGTAAATGGCTGTATAGATGCAGCTGTACCGCTCAAATAATCTAAGGGCAACCTCCAAAAGTAAACCATCCTGAAGGAATTCCAACATAAATAGGTTGTATAACAAAAAGAAGAAATTCATGAACAAAATCAGGAAGGCTGTTGACAAGCAAGTTTAAAAATAATAATAATAAAAAAAAAAACTCATTAATTTCAACAAGCAACTCAGTGGACTACTCTAGTCCACCAAAGCCATATTTGAGATAAAAGTAACCCTCATGGGTAAGGCCAGTCATACAGCTTTCTTCAGTTATGTCTAAAATCTTAAAGGCAACACCCAATGATGTGCCAAACTAATGGTGAATGGAGCCACCTATATTGAGCTATAGGTTTTAACATATCTGCCAGCTGAAACATTTAGCTCCAACTCTACCCCCCCCCAAGAAATACCATCACCATTTCCCGACAGTTTATCGCAAGTGAACAGGTCCTCATTGTGAATTCAAAGGCCAAGAACACTACTTCAGTGGACCCTGATAATATCACAGGATGCCTACTGAATATCATGAGGCATGATCTGTCAGAGCCCACTAGTCTCTCTTTTTAACCATATCCTTTGAGACAGGCTTTTTGTCTAACAACTGGAGGACTGCAGGGGTGACCTTCCCACATCTGGGCAACTACTGACTTGTAAGTCTAACCAGTTTCATAGCAAGTCCATGGAAAGAATAATCATGATAAACAATGACCTAGGAAACCTACAGACACAGGACCCTACCTAGTTAAGTTTTGTGAAGGGCATGTCATGTCTTCTTAACCTGATAAACGTCTTCAAGATGGTCACTAAAGTTCTTTACAAAGGCAAAGGAAGTGCACACTGCTTATATCAACCTGGCTGAAGTATTTGAAACAATACCTCACTTGGGCATTATACATAAACCTAAAAAAAATTAGACACAAACCCATATGTCACCTGATACATAGCCAAGTGGCTTTGCAATACGACACAAGAAGTTAGGGTTATGGAGTCACCTCTACAATGAGGCCAGTCAATAGCAGAACACCAGAAGGATTGATATTGTGACTTCTTTTCCCCATCTACTTCTCAGAAGCCAAGGTAAATGTCAAAGAACTCTGGCTGACCAAGTTTGCAAATCATTGCAGACCAGGCATAGTCACTGAATTCCCAAAAGGCGCAGATACCCTTCAAGAGAGCCATACATTGACAAACAACTGAATGCGAAAAAATGTTTTGGGAAGCCCACCACACTTGTAAACTGCCACATGATTAATTCACCTTTGAAAGGAGACCTAGTGGTCAGAGATCTGGGAACACATGTTGATATTAACCTGACCTTTGACCACCATGTGTCAACAGTTGTCAGAAAAATCATTCTACATTGTACAACTTATTAGTAAGGACATGACATCCAGGTCCAAGATGGTCACTGTTCTGCTAAACTTATCTCTCATCACATCAGTCACAGAGTATGGTGCAGCCTTCAACATGTACTTGAAAAAGCTTGAGAGACCACAGTGGCTTGAAAAAATGAATACAGTCAGAAAACAAGCCGTATGCAGACTGTCACAATGCTGTACCCCGTACTCATTCTACAGACTGCTGCATGGTGATCCATGACTAGCCTGCAAGGCATCTGCTTATCCCACACTGATGAAGCTGTTGAACATCCAAAAAACAATTAGCATCGGAAATCTCCAGTCTAAGGAATTAAACCATGTCTGTGAGAAAAACAGAACATGTTGCAGGGATAGGTATTTAACTGAAAGATTATCCCTTTCCTTTAACAGTCATCCTATCCATGTAAAGCAAAGCTAATCCCTAATCCTATTTAAATGCAAATTGGACAAATGGATTTGAAATTGCAAATTTACAGTGCTTTTGGTTTGGCACATACAGCCCTAAGGGACAGTGGCAGTATGTGAATGCTTCATGTATACAAGCCTATATCACACCCATAAAATTCCTTGAGTTTTTCACATCCAAGTAATATTTTTATTAAATTTGGAGTTAGCTGGACTAGGCTTAAAATTTCTTTTATGGCTATAGCCTAGTAACCACCTACTAACTTCCCTTATTGACTTTAATCTCATAATGCATGTAATCAACTGAAATTTATCTCTATGCAGAATGTGTTTAAAATGTTTAATTTCTTAAGAATAATGAAGATGGGAGATAAGCATCTGGTATCAAGAATGAATATAAGCAGATGACATTAGCAAACAAGAAAAAATATAAATTTCTATAACAGCATAGAAGTTAGGTCTGCTAAACATTTTCAGCTTTTGCAGTTAATTTGACAAGATAATATATGTGATGCATAGGGTTAGACTGGTTACCTGTGCCTGTGTTGCTCTGCCTTTACCTAAAAACAAGAAATTGTGTATGAATATTAATGACAGGTGCTATTAATTGCAGTATGCAATCACTTACCGATATAAACAAAAGTACTACCCTATGGTTATAGAGACTATAGTCAGTATATACGGGGTTACCATGCACAGCCTTGCATACTGCCATTTGCAGAAGTTATTGCTTATATGTGATCTCGCATTAGATAGCTTCATTGCTGTCATCCTCATGTGCAGACAGCTTGTATATAGACTTCATGCTGCTGTATGCTATCTATTTTACCTGACACAGTAATACTAGATGTGGCACAATTCTTTTTTTTTTTTTTTTTTTTTTGAGAACAGGAGAGAACCTTAACATTGACAATGTAGTGGCTTTGAGAAAAGGAATAATGTGTAGCGCTTTGCCTTCACCGTGAGTCTTTAGATGCAGAGAGCTATCTTTGTAGCTTGCACTGTCTCCCTGCTGGACACCTACCAATAGAGAGGGGGGATACATTTATCAGTCATAATCCTACAAAGGCAAACCAGAAATCCATTCCCATGGACTTGAAGGACTGATAACCACAATCTAAATATGATTGGAGGTAAACTTTTTACAATAACATTAACTGATGAAAAGTCAATGAACTATGAAAGGTAATGAATGGAGAAACGTAATTCATGGCAAAGATCCTCGCTGCAACCTGTGCAATGTTCCTGTGAAAGATGGAGGCAATGCAGTGGTACATTCCAAGTCTGAGTGTTAATCAGTAGATTACAGTTTATGTATCAACTTCAGTAAGAAGGTAGAAGCATTTCCTGCACCATCATGCCTGTTTCTCTGTAATACAATTTCATCGACCTAACAGATGCGTCTCTTCTGAGCCAGGTTACAGCAAACTGAATTTCTTGTTTTGAAGTTAATGTTGAGGTGGAACAACCTCTTTAAAACCTGGACTGCCGCTTGTGTATTAAAATGATGCCATTGGCTGGCTGGAGTTGTAGCTTCTGTAAGGAATGCCTTTGTGAGAAGTGCAAGCATTGCAGTAAGAAGGTTGAAGCATTTCCTACACCACCATGCCTGTTTCTCTGTAATACGATTTCATCAACCTAACAGATGTGTCTCTTCGGAGCCAGGTTACAGCAAACTGAATTTCTTGTTTTGAAGTTAATATTGAGGTGGAACAACTTCTTTGAAACCTGGACTGCCGCTTGTGTATTAAAATGATGCCATTGGCTGGCTGGAGTTGTAGATTCTGTAAGGAATGCCTTTGTGAAAAGTGCAAGCATTGCTAAAAATTTCTGTCAGTTTGGTTTATGCTGTTGGAATAAAATGGATGGTACAACCATGCTCATTAATATTAGAAATGTGATCTGTTTAAAGGGGTTGTATAGTCTTCTTCTTCTAGTTGGAACTGGAAGTAGGGGACATGCTGCTGAGATCTTAGCTTTATTTGCTAGTACCATAATGAGAATGGATGTGTATCACTTCACTGAAAGACCATTTCACTGAGACCAAATCACCTAAAGTTCACGTCACCTAAAACTCATTTCACTGACAAGTAGTACTCTAAGGCAAGTCAAAGGTATATGTCCTTGTCCCCAATGTAGTGCGATCCTGGTGTTAGTATATATAGTTGGGGTGTGGAGCACAGCCCCCCCACTGCCAAATTAGTTGTCACACACTAACTATAGCTGTACCACAAGATAAACTGTATGCATGTATTTTTTCATGTAAAGGGTAGTGCTTTACTTGACATACAGGATACAAGATTTTCCCAGTCACAGGATCAGGTGAAACATTCCACCATGGCCCTAATGTAGCTGCTGCTGTTTTATTATATCGTAATATTCAATTATTTAATTTGAGTGGTTGTCACAAGTATTAGTGGACATTGAATTTAAAGGGATATGTTCTATTGATGATAATTAGTAAGGTTTGTAACATATAATGTATTTTAATTTTATAATGCACACATACCATCACGCTATATTTTTTCTCATCTGTTCCTGTATAGAGCACATACGATTTTGTTGTTATTATTCATACAAAGTTCAGTACTGGAATACTTCATCTTAGTTGCCAAACAAAGCAAGGCAACAGCTGGCAAGAGAGTGTGCTGCTAGCATTCAATGAATGATGATTTGCTATCCATTGTGATTTTGGCAAGCAAATCAACTTATCACATTAGAGGTAAGATGAATTAGTGTTTGATAGTACATAGTTGCAGGAAAGTGTAGTTGTGTAAGTTGCATAAGACCATAACAGTAGATGTTCAAATTCCTCACTGCTATAGTAGCCTTTACTGTATGTAGATTATTTCCTGCATACGAAACAACCACTAGCCAGCTCTGGCTCTCCCCAGACCTTCTGTCTGACTGCTGATGGGCTAATCTCTAGGAAGGAAATTAGCAGTCATTGTGGCGATTTTTTTTCAGAACTGCCTTCATGAGAAGCATCGTCCCTCATGCTTCACAGGATCAGCAATCATCGGTCAGCTTAATTTCTGGCATAAATGCCCTTGTTGGGGAATCCCTACACATAAATTATCTCCCTTTTAAGAAAAATTAATACATATTTATTTTCGACTAAATGCTGTATTTCCCCTTTATCCATCAATTAATACTGGCTTTGCTATAGAGGGTGTGTGTGTGTGTGTATGTATGTGTATATCTATCTATCTATCTATCTATATATATATATATATATATATATATATATATATATATAGATACATACACACACACACATATATATATATAGGGTCTATATTACATCATCAAACTCAGAGGAGTTCGAATGATGTAATATCGAACCATGAAGTTTGAAACCTAACAATTACAAAAATGGCACACAGCCATGGCTTCGCTATTTTCTTATTTCAAACATTTGGGTTTGATATTACAATGTTTGGACTCCTGTGACTTTGACGTAATATAGACCTATATATGTATATATATATATATATATATATATATATATATATATATATATACATATATATATATATATACATATATATATATACATATATAGATATATACCCATACATATATATATATATATATATATATATATATATATATATAT